>NW_020272928.1:0-6398 GCF_003268045.1 Sipha flava
TGTTATAAGATGAAGTGATACTTCTAATTTTTTCTGAACAATTTTTATATTTTTTTTTTTTTTTATTTGAAGTTTTTGCTCCGACAATGAATTGTTGGTGTTTAATTTCCGATAAATATTACTGCTCCTTCAACACATCAATAAATCTCCATATGATTGGATGATATGCCCCTTAAATACATTATAAATTGACTGATATCTGATTTTATCGGTACAAAAATTATTATAGTTATTTCCCAAACATTTGATTTATTTTCTGTAACTATAATTCAGTTTCGATAAATTTTTTTTCGATATTTTGTATTCACTATTTTTTTTCTTATTATTTTGACAAAACACCGCTTTTGGTATCGATTGTTGTATATGTACAATGTATGGATAGTGGTATCCGATCAATGCGCCACTAATTATAATGATAATTTGAAAAAATCGAGCGCTGTACATTTAGGCTGGTCGGTGCGTTTCCGTTGACCGTTTTACCACTAGGATCCCTAACATAATGTATTACACCGTAATACACCGTAATATCGTAATGTATACGACCGAAAACCAACGCCGATGGGAAGGGACGAAGTTGCACCAGCAGAATTTATTAATTGGAAAGCATATATTAGGTATACGATGCACACGACGACGAATACAATTTCGACAAAACCACCCTATCTGATGATGGCCGTCCGTCGCTCCTGCAAACAGTGTGTGTGTGCGTTCTGTCAGGACAGTTCTGTTGTACGACGCGACGGATTGTTCAGAGCTGTATACGTGTCTCGACCCGAACGGACATCCGGTCGCACGGTACACTCGCACCTCTAGTCGCGCACGACGTCCACAACGCCATCACCCCGTGTCCGGCCACGACACCGACGATCAACCCCAATGGTACACAAAACCCGGGTTGCGAATCCTAAGAGGATCGTGGTGTAAATTTAATTAGAGCTCGCCAATCATTTTACACCGAATGGAACAAATATTTACTACGTACCTACAGATATTTTGTACGTGTACCCAATAATATGTTACACGATGCGAGGCAGATGGTGATCGTGACGTATCTTAATTTTCGCTACAAGTTTTTGCTTATGCGTAAAGTTAATATGGAGTCGCCTTGTCGAAATAAATACATTTAGAGGTCATGGATTAAAAAAGATTGCACACCACCAGTTCGCACCACTAGTATTATGGTATTGAAATTATGTAAACAAATTCAAATGATTTTAGATTTTATTTATAATAAATAAACATGTAAATAATAACTCAACAATCTATTTACGAGTAAACCATTGATGATAGTTACGTAAATGATCAAATAATTGTCAGTTACATGTAAATAATAATATTGACCACGATTCGAACGGGAAAAAACATGTCTTTTTTTCTAATTTCACACCGTCTCGGAACAGCCTATATTATTTATTAATATATTTTACTGGTGATCCTGGAATCCCACTTTTAAATTATTCCGTGCGAAGTAATTCATTAAAAGTTTTTGAATTTCTTAAACTCTTCGCCCGATTATTTCTACTATTTCCAGTAATTAACATCAAAAGCGATATGGTGTGGTGTTAAATAATATTATAAATTTATTTTTTCCCTTTGCAAATACGCACGTTTAACATTTCTTTCAAATAAAAAAAAAAAAAACATTTTCTATGCACTATTATTATGGCTCTTTTATTTATTTTATTTTGCGTGTGTTTAAAATAATTAATATGGAAAACTAAAATTGTTTAGTTCAGACAGTTAAGATGGTTAAGTTTTTCTTAAATTTCTTAAATTCTTAACTATAATTTATAATATTATATAGCACGATACAGTGAGTGAAGGATAAAACACGTAACTTAGCGATAAAACTGCAATACTAAAACAACCGTTTCAAAGCAATAATTATAATTGTATTATTACATTATGTTTATATCTAAGCTAACTTTAATTTCAGTTAAAGTTTGAATACTCTGCCCAATCAAGTAAAACATTTTAAGGAAACAAAAAGAACAGTATTAAATTGTAAAAAAAAAAATTGTTTACTTTAGGTATCAGATATTCTTGAGTTCATAATTTCAACCGCACCAGTGACTCAAATAGAAATCCAAAAATATATTATACACGTACCATAATATACTGTAATAAAAATAGAATTATTTCATTAAAACCAATCTGATGATTGAGAACAAAGGTTCTTAACAATCTTAACAGATGGCCAACAAATCCTAATAGGTTGCAGATGGATATTTAAGAACTTTGAGAAGTAACTTCGAAATAAAAATACAATATTATAGATAATTATATTGATGATATATTGTTCAATTCTGATATTTTAAACTAAATATGTATAGTATTTTCATACTTATTTAAAAATATAAAAATGAAATATAAACTGCTTTAATTTGGTCGAAGTAATCAAAGACTATTTTTAGTTTTTAAAGAGATACATATTAGAAACCCATGAATTATAGAATTTTATCTTATGATCCAGTTTAATTACTTCTTATATTTGTTAATTTAATCATGCATTTTTTACAGTTTTTTTTTTTATGTATAATACCTTCATACCAATATACTGCTATATAAGTCATTATTGTTACTACGATAATGTTTTGTTCCTAATTATTATGAGATTTGTACACATAATATAATCAAGTTGACTCACACGAAACATAATGAAGTAAGTATGATTTTATTTTTAATTTGTTTAAATTAGAAAATAACTAAATTAATTGAAATATTTTCTTTAATCAAAATCTTTAACATACTATTTATTAAATAATTTATTAACAATTTCTTAAACAATCTCATAGGTCCAATAAATAGTAGACAAAGCAATAAGATTATAAATTGCATTAGTTAACAGTATTGAACTGCTACCCGCTGTGGTACATAATTTATATTATCAACCACCAGCCAATAAAATATAAAACAAATAAAGTATTATTAAATTAAAAATTTCTCTTTTTTAAGTTAGATTCTTTGGTAAGAAAATACTATATTTTTTTTTAATTTGATTGATTATATAAAATTTAAAATAATTTTTTTTTTAAAAAATCTATTAAAGTGACGTTATAACTCAATTTAATGCACTAATTATTG
The DNA here is from genome assembly GCF_003268045.1 of Sipha flava. NCBI lineage: Eukaryota > Metazoa > Arthropoda > Insecta > Hemiptera > Aphididae > Sipha > Sipha flava. Next base: position 3,085 of record NW_020272928.1, read on the forward strand.
AAATTTATTGGTATCTGTACTTGTATTAAGAGTAGTTTATAATTAATGACTGTTAAACTTTGAATATGAACTAAACATTTATTGCTAATTCTCAAATTCGTATGAAAACTTTAGGACATTTAATATTTTTTGATATTATAAAGTTATAATATTCAAAATTATATAATATAAAATTTCAAACAGAGGTTTACTAAAATTTCTAACTTCCATAAAATCAAATAAATTATAACTAATTTACTGTTGAACTGCACAACAATACCTCAACTTTGTTGAAGTTCGACGGAAAAAACGACCTGTATCAGCTCGGGAACACAGTAAATTTAAATATATTGCAATTTCTTTAGGCATGTTTCCAATTTTGTTTTTTCCAATAAACTGCTTGATGAATTAACCGTTCTTATAACTAAAAAAAAATCTATCTGACGTTACATTTGTGGGTCATAAATCCATGTATTTCTTAAAAATGTCATATAACCCCTCTTTAATAGTAAATGATCGTGAACAATTTTTTTTTAAGTAGAAAAGTTTAATGTGTATTATATATTTTACTAATGAATATTACATATATCGTAATAAATGAACGGAAAATGAATAGCCAATATATACAAAACAATTTTATCTCACCTACCTTTTTACTAAACATTGAATATCAGGAGCTTCGTCAATGAATTTTTTATATCGGTTGAAGTCAAAACTTTGGAATTCTTACTCTTAATCCACTCGATTTTCTCTTTAAAAAAAAACTTGTAATATTAAATGAGTATCAATGTTAATATTATGTTTCATATTTGTCATGCTTTTAAGTATTGAATAAATAGACCATAGAGTTGACGGTTTAATTTCTGTAGATAATTTGTAAGAAACACATTTTCCGACGATTTAGTTTTATTTATTTTTCTCGATTTTAAAAGTTTTTCATAAGCCATTATAAATCTTTCTTTTGATTATTCAGGCAATATATTTAGTGAAACAGCATTTGCCGTTTTAACCATTTATGGTGAAGTTCATAGTTCACTACAACTACTGTACTGATTGTTATCTTTCGTATTTATGCTTGTTTGCGCGCTTCGCAGTCAAACAGTCAATGGTTCGATTTTGTGACGTATTCACGTCGTTTGCAATAAAAAAAGAACACTTAACAAGGATAATTAATGAAATTATAAAAAACGCCGGGGTAGACGGACCTAAAGCGCCACAGTAATATTAACAAAAAAAGTAATAATAAATATGATAAATCTAAAAATAACAATAAAATCACATATGCTCCAAACGCGTTGTAATAATATAACAAGACAAATCGTATAAAAATAAATATAATATTTTTAACAAATATAACGGAACATACCTTGGACGGTCTGGCGTTCGAGTGGTTGTGCCCACGGACCGGTGATAATCGTACCACGATATAACGCGCTGATCGAAAATTCTTGAACATCACACGCCGACACCGTTTTTCGGGTGCTCCGATTAACACGAAGTGCGATAATTTGAACGGTGACGTGACACTTGCGCGAGCGATCTCATTTTATGATTCGAATTATATAAATCGCGTAAAACAAATTTATCCGTAACGTCCGACGCACTTGTATGAGAACAGTGAAAACGAAATATGTTTAAATGTTTATGCGTCGTGCAAGGAGATTGTGAAATGTATATAAGATTTAACCGAAAGTTTATGTTTTGTACGGACCGTGGTATACATTTAAGTTTCTGGTTGTGCTGGGAATACCCGGCCAACGCTCTTGGAAATGTCCACTTGACTACACGGTGTTATAGGGATTTCCACTTCCCCCCCCTCCGCACGTTTTGGGATTTCCACTTTACCGCCCACCGATATGGGATTTTTTACTGGAACATGAAAATACTGAAAACTGGGGAGGCATTTTAATTTTATTATTTAAAGACGAATGTAAAAAGTAGTAAATACGATTACTGAAATAAATCGATTAGATAAGACGCTCTGGACGCTCTAGTAAATAGTAAGTTAATACTCTACTATTTACTAATGGAATGAATATAAATAATATGAGACAATGTCATTTACTTTTCTGTGTCAATTTATTTATAAAAACATAACGTCAGAAGTGTTATAATGCCACTAGATAGCGATAGGTGTCCTACGTACACCTATTGGAAAAACGTTGTGTCCAGCCCTCTACCACTCTCCTGCCTAATCGTTACCAATCCTGTATAACTTAGTCCGTGGCTAACTCATATTGATTAGATTATTATCCCGCTTTATACATATCATTGCGCGTCATACACGCTCGCCGTACAATTATTGTGGTGCATTGGTATCTCCAAAATAACATAATACATTATAGTTTGATCAGCGTACAGAAAGTGTTTTGATTTCAAAACTTTCGTTTGGTGCCATTCGAGGAAAAATTGTGTGTTAAGATTTCTTAACACATACTTCGGGATGAATAACTTTTAGTTTGCAACGAACATCGTTCGTATATGCTCGAAACTTTTTCACGAGGAACGTGATGGGTGAAAAACTTTTTTGCTCGAAATGTTATCGTGATTCGACAAAAAATAATAATAATAAACCAAGTTCCAACCGCGAATTAACGAAAAATCTAAACTCGTTCGTACGTATAGCGTAAAAATATATTATAATATACACGCGACTACCGGAGCCGTCATTAGAGGTATACACGTGTTCAACTTCTGGTACAGAAAGATAAGACGTTGCGTATTTTTTATTTTTTATTTATTTTTCTTCTAGTAAGTAGAGGTTGAATCGAATATTTTTTTTCCTTATTCACTGACCGTGACGCAGCCCCTATTTTTTAGTGAACCCCGACACAAAGTGTGTAGTCCGAACCCATAAGTGTGCATTCGATAAGTGTGTACGTACTAATAAATAAGATTACTATGAAGGTGTTTTAAGGAAGCCAATTCAAGCAAGACATGAGGAGTATATCTGTTACATTTTAAATTACGTATTCCACATTAAAATAAAAAATTTATAAATATTTTTCACATTTGAACCAGACAAAAGTATGTTATACTTGATAGTTTTATATTTATTATAACAACGTGCAATATGATTAATAAAAAAATAACTATTACTAAAAATTACACTAATATATGTTAGAGGGTAGAGGGGAAGGGGGGCTCGGTATCATATCGTCGTAAAATGTGTGAAAAATGTGTAGGGCGAATCATTATGAAAATTAGGGGCCACCCATGACGTATAGAAGTACGGTAACGATATTTAACCGCGACCGCGGTTTTCCGATTGTTGGAGGTCCGCGGACGGGTTCGACACGGCCGGGGACCGCGAGCCGGCACGACGGCCCCGCGCC
>NW_020272928.1:6452-19937 GCF_003268045.1 Sipha flava
TCGTTGATGGGTTGCAGCCCCGCGAAGGTGCCTTTCGATCTGTGGCCTTGCACGGCCCGTGACGGCGCCGACGGACGGGGGCCCGACGACGACCGCGTCACCAGCAGCACCCGGTTCGTTTATTACGTGCCGCCGCCGCCCCGCGACTAGCGCCCACACGGCCGCGTGAAAACGTACGTAGTACGCGAATTGTTTTGTACGGTTTTGCGGTACATACGTATGCAAGTACAACCGCGGTAGCGGTTCGCGCGCACCGCCCGAAATAAAACATGTGACGGAGATCATCCTCGAGCTTAGCACTGGATGTCTTTGATTTACGAACATTTTTTTTTTTTTGTCGTTACGCGCAAAATTATTATCCGCGAAGAACGGATTTGGCAATAAAGATTAACGTTTTTATTTCGAACACACGTTTGTTACGGGTTTGTCACGAAGCGAAATAAAATATTCTATTTCTACAACGATTTATTTTCGTTTAATCGTTTTGAGAAAATAACAAGGTACTCTCCAATCGCAGCTCTTATTATATATTTGGTTATTTTATTACAATTTATAAATGTATATTTAATGGAACTATAACTAATTATTAAATTTTATACTGACGTTTCTCCCTGTGCCGACGTCAAACTCATTATTTATTGTGTAGGCTGTACAAAAAAACCAAACGCTACATAGACAATAGTCGCTCATGAAATCGAAACTATAGGACGAATTCAATTGAGATTACAGTTTTTTATGTAATATGCATATAATTTATATATATAGGTACATATACATATATAATGTCCGTTATTAGGATATGAGTAAATAATTCAAAGAACAGATGAAGGGTTACGGGGAAAAAACGATACTAGTGAACATTCTATCCACTTGTTAGTTATTGGTTTATCGCATGGTTTTAGGTTAACATTCAAAATCATATCAATAAATTATAAGTAATTGAATAATTTATAATTGAAAAATCATGAACCAGTGACGCCCAATTCTATTACTAGGTGTAGCGGTCGCTACATCTTGAAAATAAGGGGTGGATGGGTAAAACATAAAATAATGAACTTGAAATTTTATGTTCATTATTAATTATTATAAAATAATGATAATGATAATGTAATTATATTTTGTTCATGCTTTAATATATGCTTCATATTCCGTAAACCATTTAAAATGAACAGTAAGTCACCTATACTCTATTCAAAATGAGATCGTACCGTACCACGTTGCGCAGACAGTGACCGGTTTCCCCTCCCCCGCATCCTTGTCATAGTTATAAATACACTATAATATAGCGTGTTTATATTTATACTGTATTATAGTTGTAGTCATAAGCACGACCTGTATACTATTTATATAATACTCGAAAATCATTAATCAAATGATAATATTGTGAAGACTGGAGATAGCCACTACAGTAATTATCAGTAATTATTGATAAATGCGAAAAAGAAATAAACGTGTGTTCGATGTCTGAGGGAAACTCATTATATTTTTATTGCATACCAGAAAACGGCGTATGAGTGTATGATACACACACAGACGCACAGACGGGCGACGGCCAACCAAATGCGGGGTTTCGTCAATTGCGCCGAATTTGGGACACTACCTGTATAGTATACATCTATTGCGCCGGTATAAAAAAGGTATATTAAAAAGGTATACATCTATTGCGCCGGTATAAAAAAGGTATATTAAATAGGAATACATCTATTGCGCTGGTATTAAAAAAGTTATATTAGTTAAAAGTAAATAAAAATAATTTACATATATATATATTACATACAAATTTATCTTTCTGATGAAGTGCCTTAAATCTTAATCTCAATCTAAAAAAATTAAATTAAAATTAGAAAATATAATACAATAATATAATTCAAACTTACCTATGATATAGATAATATATTAGATTAAAACACGTAAAAACCGATATGTAGTTATAATAGAAATAGTATTATAGACGTTTATATATATTTAAGAATCGATCAGCGTAATTGACGTACACAATTTATAACATTGGAATATCGATCGGCGCAGTTGATGTATACCTTTTTTTCTATCCCATAATTTTTCTTTCTTTACCTGCGATTTTCGGCGCAATTGATGTATGCCCCCAAATGCAGCCTGCCTAGCGAACTATAATAGTATTATATTAAAATTATTAATGAATATTGTTATCGATGTGATTGTCGTCATCGTTGTGCGACCAAAAATAATCAAAATCAACCCAAGTTTTACAATATTATTACAGTCATTTCTTGTAATATTTCCATTCCATAGAGATAATGCGAGACATGAGTATAAAAAATTTGTTATATTTGTAACTATTTTGAATTATTGAAAAAATGTGAAAGTTTTCCAAATATGCTTCATAATAACAGAGATACTACAATTTGTTTGTAAGATTCTGATATAAATCAAGAAAAAGATTTGGATTCAGAAAATGACAACTATTTAATTTCAAACAAAGAAGATAATGATGCATCAGAAAAAACATAAAAAATCATGGAAGTCTTACTTTAATATACAGGTATAATAAGTATTTTATAAAATATATAAATTTAAAAATAAATAGAAATACAATAATAATATTTAAAATGTTTTAATTTATTTTATCCAAATTAAAATATTTTAAAAGAATAGTTTGTTGATTGGTTAATATTATATTAACTGCTATATATAGGTATTTGATTATTTGAATATTTCCTAAATAATATAAACTTTTTGTTTCAGATTATTTTGCAATCACGGTTCTCTTAAAATTATGTTTCCAACTTTATTTACCATGTACAAAATTGCAATAACATTACCAGTGGGAAGTGTAGAGATGAAAAGAAGTTTTTCCAAGCTTTAAATTATTAAAAACAGACTTCGTTCTACCATAACCAATGACAGACTACAACCAGTGATGAGGATAAATTGTGAGCAAGATATTGATGTTGATTACACGAGTGTCATTGATAAATTTAGTCCAAAATTTTCATTGTTAATTAAACACCTTACATTTTAATTTTAATAATTAAGGTGTTCCTATATTATTACTTATAATTTATGAATAAACGAAAAGTTAAACTCAAAACAGTTATATCTGTACTATTAACATGTATATTATAGTATAACCTATGGTATAAGTGATTATTAAGTATAAAAGAATATTATGTTACCACAACCGCATAATGTATAAAAAAAATAACATTGAGGAATAAGAATTATAATAAGGTAAGCTGTTTTGCAAAACTTATTAATATTTTTATTTTGAAGGTTTTAATAAATTTAAAAAATATAATACCCGTTACATATTGGTATGAATGTATAATATCTCTTTAAAAATTAATACACCTTATTCAGACAAAACACAGATTATATTATTTGGTACCTTAATATTTACTAGTATCAATTAAAATATAATAAAATTAAAATCTATAAAATAATATAATTTTGAGTTTGTGAGGTGGTAGGTGGGTGGGTAAAATTATTTCTCGCTACACCTAAAAAATATATCTTGGGTGCCACTGTCATGAACTACATATAGTTAGGTTCATATAAAGTGTAAAACCTACGATTATTATTTTTTGAGTTGTAAAGAAAAAATAAAATTCGTCGCTGTTGTTTTTTTTTTTTTACTTTTCGTTAGTTTTTCGAAATTATTTGAAAATTTATTGGAAACGTCATAAAGAAATACTCGAAATTGAAAACTAATTTGTTGAACGTTATCGAAAAATATGTCAAAACCGATTTATGGCTGTCAAATTATATTTACTGATTAACTAAAGGTACGTTTTCCCTGCAGCCTCCAGACGTAGCGCTCCCGACGCTGAATTTGTCTAGACACAACGTTCGCATGTTTGTAAGGTTACAACTATCAGAATAATAAATATAAATATGACTAGACGCATTGGACCTGGTTGTAACTTACATGGCGTTTCATAAAACAATATAAAAAAAATAGGGTCGCCAACCTACTGGGTGAGACCATGAGGTCGGACCACAAAAGGATTTTTTTTAGAAAAATATCGAGTTAATCAATGAAGTTAACTTGATTTGTAATAATTAAAATTGAATATACTTGAATAATTGTATAATCGTGGTGTTGGTCTGGTTGAGTGGTAGATTGTGTTTCCACTAAATTCATCACGATTGGAAGACGCACTATTATAAGCCAAAGAATGGAAAAAAGGAGAATTCTCCATAGACGTCAAAATAGAAATCAATTCAGTTGTGGTCCTAATACCACGTCCCAGAAGAGCGGTGCACACACTATCATTAAAATGCTGGCAAATAACATTAACCAAATGAACAGTAGGGATTGGTGGATCCAAAAAACGAGCCTTCGCAATCCATTGCATTGCATGGGTAGTATAACCGAAATTAGAATGATACTTATACGGGCGTAAAAGTTCGTCATGTACTCGATTCTCGACAGACTCCGACCAAAACTGAGCCGTAAACAAAGATTTAAATTCCTCAAAAGATTCAGGAGGTGGTAACAGAGAATCATACCATATCCGAGCAATTTGAACGAAACGACGTTGTACACAATTAATTTTTTGTGCGTTAGACCCAGCAACAGTAGAAAAATAGGTGTCAACCTGGTTCATAAACAACACCCGGTGAACATCATTGAGTCGACCAGAAAACTCAGGTACAACCTCATGAAACTTTTCCGACATCAAAGACAACGACAATGACGCGTTATACGGAGGCAATGAATACGTCAAATTGAAAACATGAGGACCAATGGAACCAGATGTCCTTGGCACATGAACGGTCGATACCGGGTCTCTTAAGTAGCGGTGGTGTAATCATTAATATCCGATTTGACGGTTGTAAATTCATTGAATAATTTGTCAGATGATTCGAAACAGCGATTACGAATAGATAACATATCTTCAGAGAGCTTAAGAGAAGAATCCCTACAAAAAGATTTATTATCAACAACGGCTTGAGACAACGAATATAATAATATAATATATATATATATATATTAATTAAAATGTTTTCAATGATGACTTCGACGTTGGTTATTAATTATTTACAATAATACCATTTTGTCACGTTACATGTTTTCTCTGCATACGCCTTGCGCAGTCGTTTTTATTTTTTCGATCAAATTGTGTTCACTGAAATTCTATCATAATGCTTGAAAACGTGATCTATTACACTAGTTTATTATTTTTTTTAATTTATTTTACAAATATTTTCAGCATGATGCAACGACATTTTATTTTAAATAATAATAATATTATTTGTGAAATTTTCAAAGAAGAACAAGAGTTTGAAGATAAACTTCTTTTAAGAATGATACCTAAACACCTGAAAACATACATTTTTTTTAATATTATTTATATGTAAACGAAAGACATCTGAGCGAAGCACTGTCCGAATTAGTAATGCGCTTGGATGCACTGCGTCACTTAGATACCGACGCGCACGTTTTAAGAAAATGGTTTAAAAAAAAAAGCCTTGTTTATAGTCATAAAAACTGTATTATACTATATTATAGTAAAATATAATTGCGAAAATCTACAGGTGTCTTTTTATAGTATTAATTATGCTCAAGTCGTATAATATGGAGGAGTATCCTATAATTTTAGAAAATATAAAACTAATAAGTATAGGTATATATAATACTTTACGTAGCCAAATCAAAATTTTTAAAAATGAATAAAATAATATTACGAAATCAATCTTAGATATTTTTTTTTAATTTCTATGAACACCAACGCACTTGTAATATTGTATCTTATTTAAATATTTATACATAACGACATTCAGTAATAATTTTATAAAGTATATTAAACGACACAATTATCGAATTGATAATATCTAATAAATGGATATTTTAATAACACAGATTATATGGAAGTGCGCAGTGCTCCACTTGTGGGAGGACGCAAGGGGACGAAGTACCCCTACTAATTTTCAGAAATTTTAGCGTATCCCTACTATTATTATATTATAATTATAACGCTTCACAAGTTTTGGGGACGCTCTTTTTTTTAAAGTAAATAGAGTCCCCCTTCTTTAATTTTTTCAAGTGGAGCATTGGAAGTGCGGTATTAATTCATTTGTCAACTGAAAAACTATTTGTACTGCAGTATTTTTGACACACACTAATAATACAATGAAGTATATATCTAATTACGAATATAACAGCGCTATCTAGTTGAAAATATAGAAAACTGATTTAAATGAAAGGTTTTTAAAATGTACATTTATCTCGTATACAAAATTGTATTTGCATTTCACGATGATACGCGATTTACACCATAGGGGAAAAAAATTTTTAAAAATATTATTTTTATTATTTTTGAGGTCCTTCGTATAAGCATATAAATGAGATTCTACGGTCAGAGTTTTAAATAATACAAAATGTATAGTTTTAAGTCCGAATACTACATTGAAAAGAACATTCGTCTGAACAGAGACATAAAGAGGTCATATGACATATAGTATGCACTTTTACAATTATATAATATGGTAGAATTTGTTGTATTTTTAATTATTATACATTTTAACTATAAACTGATTTAATGCATATGTTTATACTATATTTTTGTATATTTAATATTATAATCTATAGCAAAATCAATTCGTTCAATTATAATGAGAGCAAGAAATTTTTTCGTTAACAACTATTATTTATGGTATACAACGTATACTTAATATTTGTACGTATCTTCTGTATATACAAAATGACTTATCCCGGGTGATTCATCATCGCCTAGCCGGAACCGTTGAAGCTATGAGTATGGAATTTGGACAGAAGTTTTGTTTTATATTGTAGACACTCGCTAAGAAAGTGGATTTCCCTCGCCTAGACCATCTCCCCCTCCCTCATCCCATCCATCATTTGGTTAGGTGACTAGAATACTCGCCATCCGTGTTCATTACATTTTCGTAATCTTTTAAATAATCTAATCTTAAAAATAGAAAATCTATGTACAAGAAAGATCATTAATCAAAAATTTTTCATACAATTCCAAATTATTTATCACTAAGTTAACTATCAATCCAATATCTCGATGATTGTATTGCGTACTAAATATTGTACATGCCACGGAACGAAATTAATAATACTCATAACCTACTATGGGAAATTCCATTTTATATAAAAATTAAACTAAATATTAACACGTTGGCTACCAATATATTTTTCAACTTGCGTTAATTACCATGAGTAGTACCAGTAACTCTCACTTTGTTTTTCTAATTATACCTTGTGAATGACCGGTGACACTCAGCTCATCTTGGTTTAGGACACTCAGTATACACTGTAGGCGCACTCTATTGGATAAAACTATAAAGGAAAATAATCTTTATTATATTATTTACCTTAGAGTACAGTGGAAGGTGCCGGTGACTCTCAATTAATCAAATATCTACATTTTCTTAATCCATATGAATTTTATTAAAAATAACACACAAAATAATATTATGATATTAATTCTTTGAATAAGGTATTTTCGTTCATTTTCAAGAAAAATAAAACAAGTTCAGTTATACCCTAACACTAATAATAAATTATAAACTATATAATATGAAATCAACAATAAATATATATATTTACATTATTATATCATACTCTAGCTATAAATATACACAACTGTGGTTGTCGTTATCGACAATATTTATGGAAAAACTAAGGCTTAGCTAAAAATAAACGAAAACAAAATCTAAATACATCGTTCAAAAATAGATATTTCGTTGAATAACCATTAAATATTTTTGAGAGTCCCTGGTAACTCTCATATGAAAAAACTGTGAAATTTATTCGTTCTGTACCGCGTGTGTTACCGGAACTTCTCACCCCAAAATAAGTATAATAATGATCCCTATGTAATCTAGATCATAATGGTCCAATCAGAATACATGTATCTTGCTTAGTTATAGAATTATAAATTTGGTACGCAATAGAAGTTTTCAAAAAATTAGCTCGGTATGAAATGCATTTTCTGTCGAGAAGCACCGGTCATACTCATGGTAGCCAACGTGTTAATATTATTAAATATTATGTAAGAGTTTGCTGTAAAATATAAAACGCTGTTCAATGTTCTTTGTAGTGAGCACTGCACAAAAGTACGAAAAAAGAAAATATTTTTGCTACGGGTTTTTATTAAAAAATGCCAACGACGACGATAACGCAGCAGTAGACGTAGGAGTTGTGTGGGTTGTAAAAATGTGTATGTGTGTGCGCGCGTGAGTACACGTGTATGGAAAGCATGCGCTTCGCTACGCAACTACACGGAAAACTAAATATTTCCGAATACTATTGAATTGATACATTTTTGGACTTTTCCCATTAAAAGGTTAGCACACTAAGTGCACACTAGTGTTTCGAAAAAAAATACGAAAATCGGTCAAGTAGAACTTCACATATAGCTGTTCAAAGAAATCATTTTACGATTTAATAATAAATAAAGAAGATGATTACCATATTATTATTACTATTTTTATTAAATTGCTTGGAATTTTCTATTTCCGTTCGTATTATCGTATTTTTTCGGGTATAAATTATATACAATATGCTTACAACAGTAAACACACTAACAATGATTCACCGATTTTATGCGGACTTAGTTCTGGGCTGAGTCCCTAAAGCAAGTTGCTAATTTTTTCTACTAGTTAAAATATCGACACGTGTCAATATTTATCACACGATAAGCATAAACGCGACCCCTAGATCTTTTTTCATTAATTCTCCCCTCCAGGCAAGCCCGTATTTAAAAATTTGGTACCCCTGGGCATATAATTTATGTCCCCCGCCCAAAAAATAAATAATAATAATATAATACTTATAATTTCGTTCTTAAACGAAATTCTTTATTATTAAAATATAACTTACAAAAGAAAATCGTTTAATACTTTTTTTTAATTAACAAATTAAACAAATTATAACATAATAAAACATACTATTTTCTTTTTTTATTGTTTTTTTTTTCATTAGGTACATCATTTTTAAAATTAATTTTGTAAAAATATTTTGCCACCCCTGAGACTTGACGCCCCCAGTCATGTGTCTACCCGTGCCCCACCCCTAAATACGGGCCTGCCTCCAGAGCTTTATTATTTTGTTATTATAAAATATTACAATTAACAATAGTTATGGAAATTAATATGGAACTGGCCTTCTTTAGATTTTTTTTTCTTTCATATGGCGTAAGTATATTGGTGAAAAAAAACTAAATTAACATTAAATTAACAAAATAACGAGAACTAGGGTAGATAGATTTACAATGTACTAATAATAAATTTAACAATAACAAAATTAATAACGGCTCGTAATATATTTAAAGGCGAACGTGAGTTTTAGACAGCCAATATATTGCTTTGCAATCCCCCTTGTGAAGTCTCTCGATTCCTCCCTTGTATCTAGTTTGTTAAAAAAATCTAATTCAAAAACTGAAGTATTTTTGTTTTATTTTGTGAGCAACACTATTTTTAATTGTGAAAACATTATGTTTTTACCATTTGTAACTGTAAATGTAGAAAAAATAAATATATTTTAATACTTAAAATGTTTAGATTGTTTTCTAATTAAAATATTACTAATAACCTATTAAACATTTATTCGATTCTCATTTTGTGAGCATTTAACGTTTTCATAAAAATATAAAGAATATGAAATTAAAAATATTAAAGGTTATAAATAAAAAACTAAATAATAAATTTAAAAAAATATTTGATCGAAGTATACGAAGTATATTGATATAAAAAATGAACAGATCTGATTAAAACGATAAGGACGAGTTCTAAGTCTTTTGACTAATTTCGCATTATATAAATCATTGAAGAAATAAAAGCAGTAGAGAATTATAACTTTGAGGCAGACTAGTTGTAATATATGAAATGTCCAAATACGTGTACATCATATCAGATACTGACCATGAGATACTCGAAGGCAGTGGCGTGCCTAGGAATTTAAATGAAATTTCGTGTTAATACCAAAAACACAATAAGGGACTTTATGTTTCAAGCTCTCTAAAATCGTTTCTAGCTTATAATTAAGTAAATTTGTGGCTTGTTCTATAATTAAAATTGAACTATATTATAACACTATAATAAGGGTTGGATCTACAATTAGATAACTTTGGGTCAGGCTATTTCAAGAGGCCACGTATTAGAGCTAAAACTACATTACAAATGAATACTTGTAACAAAAAAATACAATATGATTATATAATATGTGTTTTTAAGTTTATTCATAATAATTATTGAAAACATTAAATTATATTTCATTTTATAAAGGATTTCGTTTTGCTTGGGGTCCGGCATAAAAATTTTATACTTTACCTTTCTCTATTGGGCACAAAACTCTTTTTCTCGAAAATCACATGCATCACTTAAGAAATTCGATATTTTAAATATACTGACTGATTAATTAATTCGATTTTCTATGCAAACCCAATTGAAATCGATTTCAAATTTAAAAGCTGATATTGTCAACTTTTATAAAATACTTTATGGTTTGCCGTCATCCGCCGTCGAGATAATTTATTCTTCCACGAGTTGTATTGGACAAAGCCTGGTCGTGATAAACGCTGCTATCAGTTTTTTCACACCTCTGCCGTTGGTGTTTGGGTATTATTTTTTTCTTCCGCTGTTCATGTATATCGTTGCACGCGCGACCGTTTGAGTGTGATTCGGTTAACGACGCACATCTGATCGAGAATTTGAATTTCGAAATTTTTACGGACGGCACATCGTTTGTCGGACAAGAGCTGAACGGTCTACGTTAGCGTTGGGTTGTGGACGGCATTCGGACCGTGGCCGAAATAGTGAAACGAAAGGTTAGTGCGTCAACAGTATTGGGTAACTGTAGAATAAATAAATTATCGTATTGAACGAAATGCAAACTACAGTGTACTTACATGTTTCGTGTGTCATTGTTGCTGTTTAGATGAGTTCTCCAGTAGATCCGGGTGACTTACGTTCTTTTAGGTTTACAAAGAAGCCTAGCTTCAGTCATGAAGTTGATGCATCTGGATCCACAGATAATACCATTGATGAAAGCCCAAGTAATTATTATTTCTTTTTATTAGTAATCTGTTTTCTTTGAATATTAATGGTTAACGTGTCAATGCTTTTTAAAAATTATTGAATAATTACGTTAAAATTATTTCTTTTTTTCTATTTGTGATCATTTTTAAATAAGGAAATTGGAATTATGATAAAATAGAAATTCTTCTGTCAAGCTATATTGATGTATTCTTAACTTTGATCTTAGTTTATTAATATTTATACTTCTTTTTTATACAATTTCTTAAATAATTGATTTAATTAATGCTTTATCTCTGTTAATCTCCTTTACTTATTTTTTTTATTATTTAAATTTAAATTATTTTAGATACTAGTTATAATTTTGGACACTAAATATGCATATAAAATTGATAATCATATTGGTCTAAGGTGCATCGTCGTAGCACACTTAAATCATCATACCCTCCTCTATTTATCTAATTTTTTTATACTCGATTTGTACTCTCCTTAAATAAATTTGATCCCTTCTTCTTTTTAAGCAAAACCAAATCCTCCATTTTGATGTTGTAACAACGTCATCCCAGCACCCGGAACCATTAACAGTCAAACAGAGAAATAACCATCAACAGAGATTAATTTTGGATCTATCTTATTTTTTGTACCCATTTGTACTCTCCTTAAATACATTTGTATCCTAAAGTAGCTGTATCAGATCAGTCATTACCATTGATGCTTGAGTTAGTGCAAGCTTTTACACAGTAATTCGCCTAAATAGTATTTGAAAGTAATTTTTTTAATATTAAACTATAATATTAAAGTTCAAATACCAACATGTTTTGTACAAAATGATATAAATCATTTCATTAATTTAGTGACTCAATAGCCACTGTTAAAAACACCAAACACTTAAGATCCAAAAAAATTATTCTCTCGTTCAATGGGCCTTTTTGTATATTCTACTAGTGTGAGTGAAATAAAACAAATTCTAGAGGCCATATATATATTGTTGCATTCACTCCATTTGATGATAAAATTATTGACACTAGTGAATTCATTCCATATCATAAATCCATGAAATTTTTGAAAGAAAAAAATAAGAGGAAACAGTATGACATTTGATATATTTTATACATTATATATTGTATTGAAATTTAATGACATAAATAAATCAATTGATTTTGAATATGTAACGGAAAAAACTGCAAAGAGCAAGGAACATTGAAAATTTCCCAAACAAAAAATATTCAGTTAAATTGTATCTCAACAAGCAGCTTGCATTTGAACATTTTCAATAAAAGAGTATTTTTAAATCAATTATACATCTAAAGATGTATAATGGGAGTTCTCTTTTTTATAAACTCATATTAATACTGGATTCAGAGAAATGAGTGTTAAATAATACATACTCAAAAGATTCAATTTTATCAATTTATTTTAAAACTTGAGAACTATACATTTCATTCAGTAAAATATAACTAAGTGATGTCAAATAACAATATATTCTTATACACTAATATTATAATGATATCTACCATCGATGGATAGTAAGGAATGGATTTTAAGCACATATGCACATGGTTATATAGACCTGAATAACTTATATCCCCCTAAAAATTGTAGCTTACATTTTGTAAATCATTTCTGCGAACAAAGAATCACCTAAAGCAATTTTTCAAAGCTATGTCATTTAGTAAATTGAAAAAAACAATGATTTTAAATAAAGCAAGTATTAATCAAGATACTAGGTGCCACTATGATTTTACAGCACCTGGTTGGGGGATTTGGTTTTATGTAAAGGGACCGAGGTACAAATTTATATAAGGTGGCTACAAATAATAAGTACAAATAGGGTAAAAAAAAAAAAAAAATAGATAAGGGGGAAGATAATGCACTACTGATCTAGATGGTAAAACTAAATTTATATTTAAAATCCATTTAGACATTCAGAACTGAACTGTCTGTCAGCATTGTATTTATCCTTTTAAAATTTGTCGAAGTTGATTTCAAAATGTGACTCTGTAGACACATACTTGTAATGTTCACTTATAAATACTCTACTGCTACTGAAATATTACACATACCTAGTCTAGTAGGGAGTGATACAGCTTGATATTTTTAATGTATGTATATAACCTAGTAAGCTATTTAGAGGCTCCCTAATATGATCCTGAGGTATGTTCCAATAATTATTGTATTCATTTTTTTTGTGGAATTTATCTTACCAATCCCTGTATTGGCTTCTTTTAATATATTTTTAGCTAAAAACCGTTAAATTGTTTACATATTATAATATTTTTATCAAATTATTTCTTTTTGGTAGTTATGTTGAATTAGTATATTTTTCTTCAACTCCACTAATAAAATGTAATATTTACATTTTTAAGTAATAAGTAAATATGAACTATTATGTCATACATAATACAATGGATTACTAATTACTTAGTTATTTGTTTCAGTGAAAATGACTAAAAAATTAAAACAACCATTAATCTTGATTTCATCGGATGAAGAAGA
>NW_020272929.1:0-17037 GCF_003268045.1 Sipha flava
CATACAATATTGAATTTTTCTAACCTAACGCGTAGTTAGTTTTTTTTAGTTAGTTTTTATTTATAGTGGTGATAATTGAAACATGAATACATTAAACATTTATTAAATATAGATTTATTCTTGAATTGTATTATATAAAACGTATATAAATACATTTTTTATTAAATTAACAGTTATATGTAAAAAAAAACACTCGTATTTGTAATGCAATTGAAAAATAAGCACAATCTAAAAGTAAAAAAGTATGAATTATAAAATCAAATTATGCCGTTGAACATATAAAACATACAATTATAATTGATTTTTTTTATTTATAGGCTTTTACTAAATTATTTTGTAACAAATTTTTATTAAATTTAAAACGTAGAAATATTGTTAGCAAATACTCAATAACATAGCATGTTGTATTGAAATAAAAAAACCTTAAAAGTAAATAATTATTTTTTCAAATTAAAGTACTTTGAACTCAATAATTAAATTCATCTTATGGCGTTTATGATACTATAATTAACAAAAATAAATAATAGTTCAATTAAAATCGTAATAAGCATAGGTGTGTCTTTGGTAATAGTATAGAATTCCCCGGAAATTTTTAAGAAGATACAGTCAACTAAGTTTGAAAACAAATGAGTTAGGCGGTTTATTTAAAAAAATAAATAAAAAAGACCTTTAACTAATTTTGAGTATTGTTAGCAAGATATTTTTGAAACAAATTAAATACCTACTAAATATCTTTTATTCATTAATAATATATATTTTCCAATTGATATCTCAAACATTTTTAATTCTTATCTAAATTTAATAACAATCATCGTCACGAACACTTCGCTTATTAGTTTGCTCCTAACCAAGTTTACGGTAAAAAACGAATTGGGGTATCAAAGCTTTAAAAGTATAAAAAGTATAAAAAGTAACTGATGGACCGTTCTAAATTTATCAATCCTTGAACAAATTCACCCATCTAACCTAATCCACTCAAATTAACCCTATCCTATACATCCATACACTCTAACCATATACTCCATCATCCCCTCCACACCCAGCTAATACTCTCTCCGTACTGAACTCCTAAAACTATTTACCGCCCAAAATCACATACCAACTTATAAGAAGAAATCCCTGGAGACCCTAAATCAATTGCATATAAGTGAAAACAATAAAAAATATTTCCTAACTACATGAAACTAAATTATACTTATAATTTTTATTTAAAGCTTGAATTTATAATATCAAACTATAAAGAAGAGAGAAAGATTTTGTGGCGCTCGATGATTATTGAGTTTCAAATATTGAAATAAAATGGTAAGGTTCCCGAATGAGAATAAATAAATTAATTTAAGTGAGAAAAATATAATCAATTACTACTACTTAAAATAAACACAAATTTAACTGATATGAAAATTGAAAATAAAAGTAAAAGTAACACGATCAATACATCACGCTATACATCCATTTAGACTGTGAAAAAATTAACGGCTATTTTGTGATATATATTTTTACACTGCATTGAAATTATGTAACGCAAAAAATGACAAAATAAATATTAATAATAAATTATTGAAGAGTTGAGATTGCCAATAATTACCTTACAATACTCAATATTTAATAATATGCACTAACACTTTAGAGAATTCTGATAGACATGGTAATTATTATATGTTCTTGAATTTGAGAGAGGAAAAAGAATGTTATCATTTTTACATAAAACAAAAAACATATTTCATGTAGTGAGTGCAAGTTTTTTTTATACGAGTAATTATGTGATTGTAACTAAATCTCGATAACCTGGAAGTTGAATAACAACCAAATTACTTACTGGGTTGAATATATTACGTAATACTTATTATTATTCCCCGTCTTATACGTGTTTGCGATTTTGAGAGTATGGATAATGATATTTTTGAAAAGAGAGATCCAATGGAAAACGTGATTACAATTTATAATAATGGTAAATAGATTAATGAATGGCTAATTAGTGTAAACCAGAAACTCAGGGCTATAGACAAGTAATATTTCTTGAGCTAAATTTAAAAGTAATTACTGAAAGAAATGTACATTATAAAAACATAACACAGACTTATTTTCTAAATTTACAAATTTAATTGAAAACCATGTTGGGGGACCCCCTAATACGAATACAGCATTGGGTGTAAAAAACTTTACTAGGTTGATGAAAGTCATAACCTAAGCTGCCTCTGTGGATGATGTTTAGCCATGACTATCGTATTATGGTATGTTTTATGGTAAATCAGTGAAAATAACGGTTTTGATAGTTTTGCTACGATACAAATGAAACTCCTAGACGGTAAAATACTGATATTAAATTTTTTATTTACCTAAGTATGATGACGTGAAAATGAATTAACCGTTAATGGATGTTTCCAAGTTAAATACTTCATTCTAACAGACGAATATCGACGTGGACAGTTTACCGTAAAATATTGAATAATTCAAAACTAATAAGCATCACTAAATTAAAATTATGCGAAATAAATTCCCATTGTTGCATTATTCCGATGACTGTTTAACATAATTTAATTTCGATGGTTTTAATAAAATAATGATTTAGTTATTACTAACACCGTATTGCACGCATACATTATGACTAGAGCAGAAGACTTGTAGCTCTAAAAAAGCTCTAAATATGCAAGCACTTATGCACTTAAAAACCCCATAATATGCACTTAAAAATTTTTTTTAGCCTTTTTATTTAAAAGTATTATTAAAATAAATAGCATTAAAAACAAGGCAAAACAATTACATAATTTAAATATATTGTATACCATAGCCAAATAAACAAAATACATTTTACTTAATTTTCTTAATTTTCTCTAAAGAAACGACGTTAGATCGTTATCACTTCTAGAAAAAATGTGTGCCCGCGGACAGTCAAAAACCATATTATAGGACAAAAATTAAAAATAAATACATTTTTATCCAAACATTTTGACTGTATTGTTTGAAATAAAAATGTCACTTTGGAAAAATTTAAGTCAATTTAAGTTAAATATGTCTTAAAAGTATAAAATAGCGTATAAAAGTATAAAATATGCCCTAAAAATAAAAAGGACTCAAAATATACATTTATATGCAAACTTAAATTGCAAAACTAGCTTTGTGAAAGCATATTTGTTTGTACTCTGCTATTTTTATGACTGTGCTAAACAAATATGCAAATGCTTCAAGTCCTCTGCCCTAATTATGACCGATTGGCGACGTGTGATATTATAAGATAATAATTATCAAATGGATTAACAGTTTAGGTCTTGTCAATTTTCCAAACAGTTATAAATACAATACTTATTAAACACATTTTATTGTTTAATATCCCCTATTGATTGTATAAATATCAAATTTGTATTTCACGCACATCTTATTGTATTCTGAAATTTTTTCTGATTATTTATGTTTTATTTCAATGAATTTTTATAATTTTTTTATTTTAAAAGCTGATAATAACAATATTCAGAAATACATGCACGAATCGATACTAAAAAGTCAACAGGTACTAATTTCAACCGCAAGTCCTCTTTCCTTTATTGTATAAATCCGCATTTGAAAAAAAATCCTGAGCGAAAGCCGGTATAATTTGTGTACACAATAATTGTATGTATGTTTTTGTACATTGCTGTATGAATTTAAATTATTTGATGTATAGTTTTTGCCAGCATTTAAAATTGTTTTATTTTATTTCCAAGTTTTCATTTCGAGTTTGTCGCAGGAAAAGCTACTAAGGAAATCGAAAAATTACTTCTAAAGTACCATCTGTGTCCAATTTCCAATTTTCAATAAAAAGTTATAGCATGAAACTTTTGACGCTGATTTACTACCAGAAAAATTGTTTACAGAAAAATAAAAAGGAAATAAAACAGTATTGAATCAATAAATACATTATACATTTCTCGCTTTGCTCTAGATCTAATATCCTTGGTATATAGATAATACTGTGTCATTTCTTAAAAAACTATGACTGTCTTATTATACTACAAAAGCTTAAACCATTTTTCTTGTATATTTTAATCGACTAATTATATAATACGTACAATTATTTGTATTACAATAATGAAAATTATTAAAATAAATTGAAAATACATTAGTACAGTTAGTAAAAACTGTACAAGTATACCATACAGTATCAGTAAAAGTACAGTTTATAGGAGTAATATCTTATTATAAAATAAAATAAATTAAAGTTAAAATACTTAAAGGAGTATATAATCTGTTTATGGTTTTTATTTGCATCTTTTGTAACGTGTAATTATAATTTTTAATTAATTATAGTTTATGTTGTCTCTAATTTTAATTAATTGTAATATTTATGTAAAAGCTGTAAATGTTGAACATTCAGAAATAATATTCCGATTAATAACAATCTTTATCGTGTCTATCAGCTGTATCAGATTCTCTTTCGGGGCCAATAATTAATCAGTTTTTTTACTTCGTCAGTGGATTTTCTAAAGAAGTCGTTTCTAACACATTTCGTATTGGTCATATCGCACTGCAGTAGGTATTGGTCGTCTTGTTCATCTCCACATTTGCATTCTGTGATCTCTCCTACTTTCCAACACGCGAAGTACTTTTTTTTCTTCTTAATTCTACTCTTAGATGGTTTAAGTTATTCTAAAGTCCATATTTATCAGGTTCCTTCCCGGAGGAAGATTTTCTATTGTTCTAATTCATATTGGTTCATCTGCTTTGCGCCTGTCTTTCCATCTTTGCGCCTGTCTTTCCATCTTTGTATGCGTTCTTTCCATCTTTGTATGCGTTCATTGATTTTCGATTTTAAGATTCCAGTGGTTATGTGTAAGAAACTGTTTGTTCCGATGACTGTAAAGTCTGCACCCCAGTTTGTAGTTTCTTGAGTAGGTTATTCCTTGTATTTAATTTTGATTTTGTATTATACAGTGTTCCCTATAGGTGAATGATCTATATAGGGTGAATCCAAGATATTTGGGACATAGTCCGTGATTTAAAATAACTGCCTTCCATTTGACTTGAAGTTTGTGTTCTGCATGTCAATTTTTTATGTGAAAATCGCATGGTTCTGTTTTATTAGGCTTGGGTTTAAGCTGGGTTTTTGCATACTTTATGATCTTCTTGAGATTTTGTGATGTATTCTTTAGTTTTTTCAAAGAATCAATAACAATGAATAACTATAAATAACATTGTAATCTTTGTTATTTGAACTTGGATTGAATGTTCAACTATACAGAAGCTTCAGTGTACAATTTTGAAACAATATAATTATCATCAAAAAAATAACAAGAAAAATATTTTGTCTTGTACTTAGTATGTTATTAGTTTCCTAACTATTTAGTGATATGATCTTAGAAATTTATTAATAACTTAGTTATTACATGCCATATTTTCCATTATTAAAATAGGAGTACTTATGAAACATATATTTAGAAGTATTAACGAGTTAGTTTATAAATTATTTAACACATTTACATAGTTTATAAATGATTCAATAACTAGACAAATTTTATAATTTTATTTGATTATAATCATGTAATGTACTATGAGTAAATTCTAATTTATTTGTTATACTCACTGATACAATAACTATTTAAGTGAAAAATATTCTATGATTATTTTTATTTAAGCTTGATGATACTGAAGATTTACTATTTGGATGAAAATAAATATATTAATGATATTAATAGAATTAACTAAGAGTTAGTACATATTTTACACCACTCCTTAAATATTTTTGTAATGAAAACAAAAATACAAACAGCAATTTTAATTGTAAAACCAATTAATTTTTTAAATGATCAAAATTGTAGAACCCCACACATATTTTAATTTTAATTAATTCTATAAAAACAATATAAATAATCACTTGTAAAGTTCGGAGATGAATAAATTATAGGCAAATTTTTGTTTTTGTTATATTTTTTTTCCTATATAAAATGTACTGTTTATTTAGATTTTAAAAAAATAAAATAAATTTCATTACAATTATACGATTTTTTTAACAAAAATGTGTAAAACACGGTAAATTTACCCCGTAATAAATATATCCAAATAAGGTAATATATTATAACACATGAACTTAGCAAAAATCTTTCTATATGAATCATAATTATTTTGTTATTTAAATATTCAATTTGCGCGTCGTGTAATCTGATTACACTCCATTAGTATCCGTCAAAAGATGTTTTTTGATATGTATATATTATGTAAATTGGTTAAAGAATTTTTATTACTGTTATTAGGCTGATGTTTTATTTAAATTTTCAGCGAATATTTATTTGTAATGGTTTTTTGATTTTTCGTTCATAATTCTATTTTTAATAAAAACTGAATATTTCGCGTACACATTATTTCTGAATGATGAATATATGAATTTACATTATAACAACATATTATAAAACCTAAAATCCTCCACCCAATACAGCGGACATTTTACGTTTGCTGTGGGGGTTCTCAGTCATTAAGATGTTAAGACTTTGTAAGACGTACGTAAATCATTGAGATTTAACTGTACTGTGTATATTTTAAACGTTCTCATCATCATTTTAATTACACTTATAATCTATCGTACCTACTAATATCCGATGAGAACTGATGACTCAAAAATGAGTTAGGTTAGGTTAAACGCGATTGAGTCCAACACACGACTAATTCAGCCATATCAAGCGAGAAAATATATACGTTTTGGCTACTTACAAGGAATTAATGTTTTTTTCTATTTTTTAAGTTGAAATACATTAGGAAAAAAACCTATTGCATACTTTTTTCTCACATTTTTTGTTACAGTTTTAAAAATAATCCAAGTTAATAAAATCAAAGAATTCAATGATCATGGATACAAGGAAGCGCCGTTGATTTTCTCCTACTCGTAAATGTGTCTTCTACATCCTATAATAAGTAATTCTTCATATTCACACCCTACAAACATCATGTATTAACAACGTCAGTTCTACAATTAGTCAAATCTAACTCGTCAACATTACTTCGATATTGGATAAATACAAGTGAAGCGAGTAAACCTACAGTTCGAATAAAATGAACTTTTATCATCATTGCCATGTCATCATCGTCACATC
This sequence comes from Sipha flava, assembly GCF_003268045.1. Lineage (NCBI taxonomy): Eukaryota > Metazoa > Arthropoda > Insecta > Hemiptera > Aphididae > Sipha > Sipha flava. The sequence continues at coordinate 7,056 of NW_020272929.1, forward strand.
TGATGTAAAATTCATCTCAAGGTTAATTATTTTTCAATAACATGAACATTTGATATATCAAATTGATTATACTCGCTTGTATATGAATCATGTTTTAAAACCTTGAATTATGTTTCTGAATCTGTACCTCAATGTACAATGTTTTAAGTACTTTAATACAACATCTAGGTATAAACTCTTTTTTAAAATTAGATGAAGAAAATAATCAAAAAATATAAAAAAATCATTTTAATTTTATATAAACCAAATAATTATACTATTGGTTAAAAAATGTTGTTGTATTATTACATACCTAATTATTGTTTTGAAAAATATTTTTAGGTTAACATTTTCATCATACTATTTTCAATTATAATGTGGACTTTGGATAGTCTAACTTAATTTAATCTAATAAAAACTTAAACTATTCATATAAAATTTAAATTAAATGTAACTGACAAGAAATACATTTGTACATTCGTTAGTAACTAAAGGTTATTTTTCGAAGTGAAAAAAAACATTGGACTAAAAAACTTCACGAATAGCTGTCGAGTGTGATACATTAATCTAATTAAAAAAAACACACATAATCCAATATAGTAGCTAAGAATGCAATTGGGGTTCTGGAATACGTAAACCATTCTTTCTTGTTTAATTAAACTAAATTAAACTAATTTACTAAAAAACAAACCCAATAATTGTTTTAACTACTAATTTTTTTTTTATTGGAACTTCTGCTTACTATAATAAAAGAAAATAAAAAATATATAATTTCAATTGGTTTCCTTTGATTTTGAGCGAATTGAAAGAACTATATTTTTTTTTGTTTTGACATTATAACTATTATAGTTTTATTAATTTTGCAAATTTCTAATAAAACAGTCCAGCACAGTTCCAATGTAAATTTTGTTTTTACTACTAAAACACTTTTGTTCAGTATCTCCGGACTAAATAATCATTTTATTATTATTATTATTATTATTATTATTATTATTGTATCAAATTTTTAATATGTTATTATAGTAATAATTTAAAAATATGAAACACAAGATTTTAATACACAAATTAGCAAATACATTCATACAAGTAATTACTAATTTATAAATTAACTCGAATTGTTATACCCTAAAATTTAGGTCCTAAATAATTCAAAAAATGAAATTAATTTTAAAACTTATTTTCTGAAATTATTAAATATTACAAAAAATATTTTAAAATATCAATGATGTACTATAATATAAAGTATCGAGTACCCAAATTAATTTGCCTTATATGGCTTGCAGTAATGTAAAATAATATATAAAAATTATTAAAAATATTGTGCTTTTGAATATTTTTATAATCACTCCAAAATAATAAAATTTAAATAATGAACAAAAATCATTTAACCAAATAATTTACCAAGTTTTATATTTTAAAATGTATGTTCCTTTGTAGGTATATTTAAATGCTGAATAGAAGTCATCAATAATTATAATTAAATATTCAGCTTTTTAAATTAAATATTCAGTATCAAACGTTTTAATTATCAGTATCGTACAAAGTAAACTTTTCACTTATAAAACTACGCTTTAACCCAAAAAAATTAAAATGTGGAAAATATATTTATTTTTTTTTATTTAGCTCAATTTTTATTCTAGTATAGATATGTATTATATTAAATTTTAAGTGTTGAATATCGTTATTCGATGAAACAAATTGGTTGCTTATTAATTACCTACTTAATATATTTCAACCAGGGTATAAATTAAGTACGGGAAAATACTAAATACCTATCATAGTTTGATTAGTTATCTCATAAAATCTCAAGCTATAAATGTTATAATTTCGATTGTCATTTAATTTCAAGTATTTTACTCATTTAAAATGCTAATAGTGAAATACATGACTAGAATGAAAGTAAATTCAAATCCAAATTTAATACCACTTAAAAAAATATTACATACTATGCGTACATATTCGTATTTAATGCGTATTTTGTTAGTAAGTTACTAATGTTTGTGATTTTATCTATTGAATTATTTTATCGAGTGTTGTAAAAATTGTATTTTATTATTTTTATTCAATTTTTTTTTTTTTTATCTTGAAATCGTTAGATTCTTTTATTCGTATCCAATTATTATCACGAATCCTTATGGTTTATATTCTAAATGTAACTAGAGAACTATATTGGTTTTACAACATAATATACGTTTTCTTTGTTCACAAATGCTTCTAATAGTCTAATAGGTATACTGAAATATGATCCATCGTATTATACCAATCTCTAAAACATAGTATTAATAGTTATCTTAGGTTTTATTTTATTATTCATTCTTTCAAAGTCTTGAATATCATATTTATCTATCAGAAAATACATGAAGTTCTTTTGTATCTCTTTTAAATTTAAATTTAAAATATAATTTTATATAAGCTTATTTAATAATATAATATAAGCTCATGTATATATCTCTAGCTCCTACACACCAATTTAATATCTATCCAGCCACATAAATCAATACTTAGTAGGTTGTAATATTTAAAATAAGTAGCCGCTTCAAAATTATTTAAAATTTGTTTAATCCTTATTTTAATTTGAATAATTATAGTATTGTTCTATTTAGCAAAAGTATGTTTATTTTTTAAAAAATTAAAAATTTTTTTATAATAATTATAAAATGAGTATATACTTAGTTTTCATTGACTCCTCAATTCAGTGATTTGTTATTCACTCTATTTACATATAAATCCACCAATAAATTAATTTTAAACTCTTGTCGCTACATATTTAATGAAATCTCTCATGTATATTTGGTTATCGTTCTGTAACTGTATTCACTTTTATTAGCTATAAAAGCAAATCAAAATACTAGTGTTACACAATAAAGATGATATAATAATATCCAGAAAAAATATCAAACGCATAGGTTATTGGTGTCAAGTGGTAAAGGTAGTATAGTATAAAATTCTTGCTTGGAAACTCATAAATATCGTTACATTTCGCAGAATTGCCCTCCAGGCAGGATAGATAAAGGTAAATAATATCCATTGGGCTCAACAATGGTATACCTCGATCATGGTAGACGCATCGCGTGATTCGGTTGAAAACCTACTCATGGGAATACCCTTCGAAACGAAATTACGAATCGCGGAAAATGTTTAGGATTATAGCCGCATCGTTTTATCCGAAAACCGTCCAGGGAGAAATATTTAACTATGTCTTTCAATGGTAGATAACAGTAATGGTTTTGGATTTAACAGTTTATTTCAAAAGCCCAAAGAATTGATTATGATTGCAATTTTCTACCCAATATTTATGAAAGAAATTGTTTGAGTACTTCCATGATAATAATAAAATACAATATAATACATGATTTATTAAATAGCACGATTATCAAACACTCATATTTTAAATAATATTTAATGCTTTTATAGTTACGGTATAGTGGGTTATATTAGGCAAGTTTGTACACCGAAAAGTTAAACGGTAAACGTTGTTACGATCTTAAAATACAAAAATAAAAGACCTTAAAAAAAAAATTCAGAAAACCCATTTTTCATATTTCCTAGAAGTTTTCGATCTAATCAAGAAAAAAAATGTAAAAACATGATGAGGATAAATAAACACAATCACCTATTTTAATAATAATTATTTTACACAAATGTATACAAAACTATTATGTTTACTCTTACAATATATGTCATTGATTATACTATTATAATTGCATTAAAACGGTTCATTTTAAATTTAAATTTAAAGTAAAAATTACTATGGTTTGTTAAATTATTTAATATTTTTTTATCAATAAAACATAAGTATTGTTTTTTTTTCTAAAAAGCTATAAATATTTATTTTATTTTTTTCAATTTTGCAAGAATAATGTATTTTTTTTATTAAGAAACAACGGAAAAAAACTAAAAACGTAAATTATTACTAACATGATAAAAACGTAAGCATCAATATTATTTATTTGAAGTATGAATGAAGATTTGCGAGCTAGTTATAAAATGTAACTTTTTCAATAAACGAATAAATCAAAAAATGTTCGTAATTTATTTGAAGAATATTTTTTTCTCGCTGGAAGCGTATTTATTTCATATGTTTGTGTAATTTTTATAAGTCAATTCTACGGTGGTATGAGTTTCCTTTTATTACTCTTCTCAGTCATTGAGTTTATTAGATGTACTACGCATATTTACAAACAAAATACCACCTTACAGTTTTAGATAACTTAAATACATTTAATAATTAAAATACACTGGTTCGATATGTACTGTGTTAATACTGCACAGCAGGTAAAAAAAATTGTATGTGAATGATTTAAAATTATATGCACAATTTTGCTCGTTCGGTCTCAAAAACACTCATTAATTTTTAAACGATATTATTTAATAGGTTTTAATGTTTAAGAGAATAAACGGGCAGCATTTTAACTTGAAGTCCAAACAATTTAATACAGCGCAGTTGATCCATAATTATAATTTTAGTCTACGCCTATACCAATATAAAGGACCGAAATATTACAATAGGCATCTACGTTATCCACATTGGTTGTACGTAAATGTTTTAATTTGATGTGTTCCAGAGAACCCAAATCATAATCTACAACAGATTAGAAAAGTTTTATCGGCAGAGTGAACTCTCTTTGTACCCGATTCCCGAGGGCCGTTGGATACGAGTTTTGACGTAAAAACACGGCCTGCTGCGTTTCCGCCGTCGGTGAACGCTGCAGCGATTCAATTCAACGGTATTGTTTATAATGTTCGTATTATAATAACAATATTGTTACTGTTACGACGTGTTCTATTGTTTGATGTATACCTACATAATACACCAAAACGCATGTAGTTTACGCGTCGATATTTTGTTCTTCCAACACGTGTACTCTATTTTACATCAAAACGTAATACTCGTACAAATCATAATGATATAACGTTTAGACACTATTATAATATACTTGAAACAGTCACCACCTCTAGGTCGAACGGATATCGTTGTAGTATTTTCGTTAAACTCTTCTACATGACATACTTCCGATTGTGATAACGACGTTTAAACGGGTCCTTCCCCCCTTCGTCTATATACAATTTAAGGATGACTGGAGTGTTCCAACTTCAATACTTCAATGAAGGAATGCATTGTAAAGGACAACGTGCGCTATTCTTTGCAAGGTCATAATGATGATGGCGAGTTGTGCAAAATATGTGCTTATGATTTAAATAATGTTGACAACTGAATAAACTCACTATAGTAATCTCCTGCAATGTTTTTTTTTTTTATTTTTTTATTAAGAAACTTTTATTAAAAAACATTTGTCTCAACAATTAAAATAATATACAACAGTTGGAAGGAGAAAGAGATGAAAAACATATTCATATCCTGCAATGTTGAAACCTGCCATTAATACGTTTACGTATACAACTTCTTCTACTATTCTTTCACAATTAAACTGATATTTGGGTTTATTATCTCACAATATTTATCAATAATTGAATATTATTAATATAAATACAGGTTTGACATCAGGTATAAAGTTAAGGTACGATATTTGAATAGGACAAGCTTTATCTGATATAAGTTTAAAAATATTTATTATTTATTTTAATTTTTTATTTTTCATTTTAAAAGTCAATAATATAATTCATATTTAGGTGATAACCTAATGGTAGAAGACAAAAAAGTTATTATTATACTTCTATCGCGAAAACCCACTATTCTACTGTTATTTAACAATATACAAAGATTTGGCATTATATAAACAATACCTACTCGTACAAAACACAATTTTACAATTATTAATCATTATACATTAATCTGTAAGTAGTACATACATCGAAGATAGAGAATCATACAAATAATTTATAAATATGTTACCAATTACAGTTTTTAAGATTATTTTTTTATTTTTTATTAGCATTCAATAATAAGTTATTACAGCTGAACAATAAAGTTTATAAAATATCTTAGAGTATACTCGTATGATTGACACCCCATGCATTGTAGCTGATCGTGAATTTTGCTCGGTTTTTCAAGGATAACTCTGAAGTGTAGAAATTTAATCAGTTTGAATACATTCATTATTATACACTCATTGTTATCCAGGTTTACATTAAATAGTGACAGAGGCAATTTGCTCGTCTTATTCAAAATATTACCAACATTTTGGACGGTGACACCCAATTCAGTTAAGGCCGTTTCGATGTCTTCAATGGAAGTGATATGCAGATGCAGATGACAAATTATCGCTTTGATTATACCAGTGTGGTGCAAATGTGTGAAGTGATAAATTAAACCAACTCATGAGATAATTCAAAATTTTTATGTAGACTGCAGTTCAGTGCTTTAATTTTTAGGAAATCTTTTTTAATTGAAAGAGTGAACTCATATATGCCAACGATCGGAATTTGATTGTGTTTCACACCTGATTAAGTATTTTTAACATTTATAGGTTAGCCTAACCTAACAATAGTATTGACGCAGCGACGATCATAGAGACGATTATATTTATAGTATTGCAACTAAAAACAGAATATTAGTCCTAAAATAGCATGTATAAATACAGCAGTGGAATTTTTAAATAATAACAATACCTAGTATGAATAACAATATAATATTTTAAGAATAACCCGTGGTGATTATCATAAGTATACGCAAGGGGTAGTCAGGATAGGCACAAGACTACTCTGTGAACCTTCCCTCCCTCACTAAAATATTCAATATTATCACAGTAATAAATAAATATATTTTACTCAACCACTTCGAAACATCTGTAAACGGTTATACATGTATAAGAATATTATAAAAATATAATTATTAAGTTAAATGAAGTTACCCCGTCCAAATTTGTTGTCAATATTAAATGTTATGTAAATATTAAATGTATGACTATATTATTTACTATATAATTTATGGCAATAACGCCAATTTTATAATTGTAATAATAATCCATTATATGCGGCAGTATCGATATCATTAATTAATCTATATACGAGTTAGAATCATATTTTAATAATAACCTGGGTATTAACGTAAGTTTATAATAAAAAAATTAATTAGAATGATAGTCTGCGTATATTTATAATTATAAAGATTACTGATCTAATGATTATCAGATTGTAATATTAACCTTCGTTTAACAACATGCAAATTTATAGTAAAAACGTTATTTTTAATAATATCGAATTCGACGCAAACAGGAATAATACAAACATTTTACAATGTAAAGAAAAATAATTAGAATTAGAATTTGAATTAAAAAATGTGTTTTGGTAAAATGGTAGAATTTATTTACAGTCATAAAAACGTTTTTTTACTATTGATAACTTAGAGTATGCAAATATACGTAACATTTTATTTAAATCCTTCCTTGTTTTAAAATGGATAGGTTCCCAGGAATTATTAGAAAAATGCGGAAAAGTTCCGTCTGTATAGATGACAGTTTACCATTGATTTTATAATTACAGATATAATTTATATTTAAAGCAACTATGTTAAGTAATTAATAGTAAAATATAGTCAAAAATCGAATGGAATTAATGTTATTTATAATTAAAAATAAAGGGACCACTACTGTATCAAACGCCACATTAGTAAAAGAGCCTGCCTCGTGTTTATTAAGAGAGTAGTGGAATGCTGATGCCAAATTTAGATGAAACGGCTAATGGGAATGCCCATTGAGGAAAGCAGAAATCTAAAAAAAACTTACACAAATTACATACGCGCACACACACACACACACACACACACAGTAAAGAAGAAATTGTGTGTGCCGTCGAAAATGGAAGAATGAAAGGGTTAATGCAGGGTCATACAGTGGAAGTTTCGATCAATTAAAAAACCCTTACAAGTCGGATGTAAATAATATATATATTACGGTCCATGTGCAAAAAATCGGTCGTTTTAATAGAATGTTCTGGCCAACGGCCAAGTATACAATACCCACAATATTTGGGCAAAGTGAATTATAAGTATTTATTTCCCACATAAACTTGTCATTAAAAACAATGCATGGTCATAAAGTACACTATTAAAAGTGGTGCGGACTATAAAGACTGTAAGACATTAATACAAAAAAAAAAAATTTACAATTTATAGAACATAACTTTTCATCGTGGCATTAAATGTTTACTGTATGAAGTCGCATGTTTGACCCTTGGGCTAAAATCGTATTAAACAATATTGTATATTTGTATTCCAATACACATAAAACGAAAGAAGATTTAGAAAAAGTCTTGAAACACAATTACCGAATAAGAAAACCAAGAAGAAATGTAAATGCAATGTAAAATCTAGAAAACATTTTGTGAACTCGTTCATACTTAAAAAATTCTTAACGAAAAAATCAAATCCATCTCGAGAAAAAAATCTAATGAAAGAAAAATCGGAGAATCCATAAAAATAAAAACTAGTTAAACATTGAGCTAAAATGACTTTCGATCAATCTTAGGCGCATGTAGTATCATTTTCGGATATTTACAGTAGATATTAGATTATAATTTTAATAATTCGATTTATTTCCTATTAATAAACTATCCAAAGAATATTTATTTTAATTTTAATCAATGGAATTTAATGATTTAAGCGGAACACATTATTTCGCATTCGTATGGTGGTTCTAGGCCAAAATGGCGAAAAAAAATAGCTAATTGAAAAATAGTGAAAACAAAATAGTGAAATAAGAAAAAGCGAAGTTTACATTATTACGAAACCCACAAACAGCGAATTATTATTTATTTATGTTATTTATGTTTTATAGTTTAATTTATATTTAAGTTAATTGAAATGTTGCAAATAGAAATATAACTTAAAATAAATTAAGATTATTTTTATTCACATACACTGAAAAAAACTGTTTAGTTAGTTTAACTATAATTATGATTGAACTTACAATAATTTATAGTAAAATATGTGACAACTATTAATATAGTTAAAAATACTATATTGATATTGTTATATTTAAATAGTTGTTTTAACTGTATAATTTATGTTAAAGTAACAATAAAATTAAGTTCATTGTTTTTACCATTCTTTATTGTTGGTTCAACCATATTTCTGTAATAAAAATAACTAATGCACAATATTTAAATTTAAAAAATTGAATATATTATATTAAATTGAAATATGTTAACACAGTTTAGGTTGGTTATAAAAAATACATAAGACTATTAAAAAAAAAAATGAGAACATAAAATAATTTAATAATATATTTTAATTTTGAAATATTTTATACAATATAAAAATTATAAATCAATAAACTAACTAGTAATGTCACAATTTTATATACCATTGTATATCCGTAACAATATTGTAATATACACAATTGCAACTATTATATTATTATGTTGCCAGAATGTACAAATAACAAACAAATTGATATGTATTAAAATTTAAAATATTTATTTACAATTTACAAAAAAAAAAAAAAAAAATAAATGAATAAAGACAAATTAAATTGCTAAAAGAAAAAAATTGCTTCTTATAACATATAACAGATATATGAGATTGATGAATGACTCGGATGTGTTTCAACAGATTCAACGGCATAAAATTACAAAAAGTAAAAACGGAACGCGACGGGAAAGACACAAAAAAACATATTTTCCTAACGAACAAAATAGCATAATATAACCTCAAATATAGGCACGTTATACAAATATATGAGTAGTGTAAACTGTGTAACCACATTATATAGTTGAATTATCCATAAAATATTTTAAAAAAGTAAACCAACTATATTGAATAGTTAAAATAACTAAATAAAATAGCTAAAACTCCAAAAATATTTTACTATAAATGAATTGTTGTTTCAATTGTACCATGTTAGTTGGTGGAACAATAATTATAGTTAAATTAACTACATTTTTTTTAACTAAATTAAAATAGTGATTTTTTTTCCGTGTTCTTTCTTTTGTCTTAATGTTATGAAAATATGTATTAATTAAAAATTACAATCCTTACATTTATAAGTTCAAGTTATACGCGATACCTTTCAAACAATTAATATTGTCATTAGTGTTATAAGAT